>NW_028166335.1:0-29409 GCF_964263955.1 Coregonus lavaretus | reverse complement strand
AGGGAGAGAGAAGAGAAAGAGGGAGAGAGAGAGAGAGAGAGAGAGAGAGAGAGAGAGTGAGTGCCTTGACTTATTCCACATTTTATTGTGTTACAGCCTGATTTCAAAAAGGATTGAAGTGATTTTTTTCTCACCCATCGACACACAATACCCCATCATGACAAAGTGAAAACATTTTTTATATTTAATTTTTGCTAATTTATTGAAAATGAAATAAATAAATATATAATTTACTTAAGTATTCACACCCCTGAGTGTATAGTTTGTAGGAGCATCTTTGGCAGTGGTTACAGCTGTGAGTCTTACTGGGTAAGTCTCTCTGAGCTTTCCACACCAGGACTATGCAACATTTGCCCATTATTCAAAACTGTAACTCGGCCACTCAGGAACATTCACTGTCTTCTTGGTAGCAACTCCAGTGGAGATTTGGCCTTGTGTTTTAGGTTATTGTCCTGCTGAAAGGTGAATTCATCTCCCAGTGTCTGGTGGAAAGCAGACTGAACCAGGTTTTTCTCTAGGATTTTGCCTGTGTTTAGCTCATTACATTTATTTTTTATCCTGAAAACCTCCGTAGTCCTTAATGATTACAAGCATACCCATAACATGATGCAGCCACCACTGTGCTTGAAAATATGGAGAGTGGTACCCTGGACACAAGGGGTCCGAGACAGAGTCAAGACCGAGACCAGAAAAATGCAAGTCCAATTCAAGACCATGATTGTAATTTGTCAAATCACCACCATAATAAGTCCAAAATGTCCAGTGGTTCTGTGTTCATATTTCAGAACAATATATTCTTTAGACATTCAGAAAAGTGAAAAAAAATGCATGCTGAGGGAAAATAGATCCACTCTACAAATGATGACCCAAACACAGTGGGGAACAATGGGCCTTCTACACCTTCAGAGAAGGGCAAAGGATTTATAAAATAATTATTATAATTATAATGATATTTATATTAATATTTTCAATGATGTTCTGATTTTATCTCTTCAGTTTTTGTTGGAAAGGAAAGGGTTAACATGAAGAGAAAAAAAGATCCAATCAGGATTTTTCTTTGCTGGTTTCTGGGGAGATAAATCTAGCGAGCTAAGTCAGCCATTGGCTAGGCCACCAGAAACTAGATAAAAACATCTGCCATTCAACTGTATTAGGGCAACATTTTGGAGTGACAGTGGAATCAACCAATCACATTTTGACTTAATGAGTGGGACCGTTTTTACAAAAACATATGGAAACATCTGTCTTCTTGAAGGCCAACAGGTCACACTGTGCAATAGCGAGCAGAAGTTTTCCCACGGTCTAGCTAGCTAGCTTTGGTTGTCGGGTAGTTTGCAGCGGCTGCAGCAGGTGTTATCAAAGAGGATGTTGTTGCTAATTTGTTAGCTTCTCCCTATTCAAGAATAACTTTCAATAAGAAGTAAAGTTTCAAATAATCATCATCTGGTGAGTGGAACTGTGTTTTTTATTGCAGCGCACTTGCTGCTGTTAGCCATCCCTTTGAAAATAACTTATGTGTGTGAAACAGTGTTGCATTTAAAGTGGAACTGACAGCATTTTGGCAACATGAAATCTTATAAATATCTGTTAATATACACCCCCAGGACGAATATGACACATAGATATGGTCATTTTCACATTTTCAGAAATTCTTAGGATGTTTGGGAATATGTGAAAATGTGTGAAAATGCTATAGAAATATACAGTGGGAAAGCGGCTGTGCATTTGGTCAATTAAAAGTCACTGAAGTAAATAAAACCGAAGAAAAACATCTGTTTTATCCAGGACCGGAGTTTACACAGACTGGTGCGCTATAGCCAATCAGAGCTACATTAGACCTTTATACAAACAAACCATTTGCCACACGGGCCTGCCATCATTCACTTTGAACTGGACTGTGTGTTTACAGGCAGGTGCAACAGCGCGACTTTAGATAATTTGAACGCATTCGCCAAAAGCCACAAAATACAGCTGAATGGATTTCTGCAAATATGTAAATACCACGGGAGTCATCTTACATTTGGGAACTTTACAGTCCTATTGACCAAACAGCCATGACAAGCTAGGCTCTCTCTCCCTCAGTTATGCACATCAACAACAACAAGATCAACAACTAACGCTAGCCAGAGCAAGATGAGCTAAAATCTAACAAGGGAATGTTAGATAAACCTTCTCAAACTTTTTCAGCTAGTTGGCCGTCAAAATTGCACTGATAAACGATGGGAATTGTAGCCTCCTGGTCTTTCTGCAGCTTGCCTGCCAATGCATGCTTGTCCCAACCAAGCACACAAACTAACTGTCTAAAGTTGGCTAGCTTGCTAGCTAGCTACTTCCAGACACACAAGAGAACACCTCACTTTGACAATTTTACTCGCCATAGCAGTGCTGGTTAGCCTGTTTAGATGTTATCTAAAGCGCTGTTGACTAACTAGAACATTACGTTTACTACATATTCAGCAGGTGCATTTGTAAATGCATCAGTTGTTCAGCACGATCAGACGAGAGTGCTCTGAAATCGGAGGAGATCGTCAGAGTGAATTTGCGAATGCAAGATATATGGGGCAGCAGGTAGCTTAGTGGTTAAGAGCGTTGTGCCAGTAACCGAAAGGTCGCTGGTTCTAATCCCCGAGCCGACTAGGTGAAAAATCTGTCGATGTGCCCTTGAGCAAGACACAGTGCATCCCGAATGGAGGCCGCAAACAATGTACCAGGCCAGTTGTGATTTAAAACCTGATAGCAATATTTTTGGGACTACCAAGAAATGTATTGGTGAATTATATTAATCATGCAGTGAACTGCACCCATCTATTCTGCCAACAATACCTTAGTGTACGTCATGGAACGTTGAGTCAAATATAACCTACTTTTAAAACCTTTTATAAAGTTGGTTTTGAAGCATAAACTGGGAATTTGATAGTTTTTACTGATGTTATGATTGTGTGTTTGTTTCATATCTGCAAAGTAGTTAAAAATGCTGTCAGTTCCACTTTAAACTTTAGGTACCAGTTACTTTGAGTGGTGAAGTGAAATGTTTTTTGCAATGGGAAGTAATAGTTGTACATTTCGATTGGGAAATGCTTAATGGTTGTGTTTTTGTATTCTTCTGATTGGGACCTACTGGCTTATTATGTCCGAGTTTATGGACTGTTTATCCTTTAACATCATCCTGTGTGTGACTGGTTGTGAAAGTGTTCACCCCCTTGGCATTTTTCCTATTTTGTTGCCTTACAACCTGGAATTAAAATGGATTTTTTTGGGGGGGGTTGTATCATTTGATTTACACAACATGCCTACCAACTTGAAGATGCAAAATATTTTTTGGGGTGAAACAAACAAGAAATAAGACAAAAAAACAGAACTTGAGTGTGAATAACTATTCACCCCCCCAAAGTCAATACTTTGTAGAGCCACCTTTTGCAGCAATTACAGCTGCAAGTCTCTTGGTGTATGTCTCTATAAGCTTGGCACATCTAGCCAATGGAATTTTTGCCCATTCTTCAAGGCAACACTGCTCCAGCTCCTTCAAGTTGGATGGGTTCCGCTGGTGTACAGCAATCTTTAAGTCATACCACAGATTCTCAATTGGATTGAGGTCTGGGCTTTGACTAGGCCATTCCAAGACATTTAAATGTTTCCCCTTAAACCACTCGAGTGTTGCTTTAGCAGTATGCTTAGGGTCATTGTCCTGCTGGAAGGTGAACCTACGTCCCAGTCTCAAATCTCTGGATGACTGAAACAGGTTTCCTTCAAGAATTTCTCTGTATTTAGCGCCATCCATCATTCCTTCAATTCTGACCAGTTTCCCAGTCCCTGCCGGTGAAAAACATGGTGTTCTCAGGGTGATGAGAGGTGTTGGGTTTGCGGCAGACATAGCTTTTTCCTTGATTGCCATTTTTTTATAGTGGATTTAATGGTGCTCCGTGGGATGTTCAAAGTTTAGGATAAGTTCAACCTTTTTTTTTATAAGCCAACCCTGATCTGTACTTCTCCACAACTTTTTGGAGAGCTCCTTGGTCTTCATGGTGCCGCTTGCTTGGTGGTGCCCCTTGCTTAGTTGTGTTGTAGACTCTGGGGCCTTTCAGAACAGGTGTATATATACTGAGATCATGTGACAGATCATGTGACACTTAGATTGCACACAGGTGGACTTTATTTAACTAATTTTGTGACTTCTGAAGGTAATTGGATGTACCAGATCTTATTTAGGGGCTTCACAGTAATTTTTTTCATTTCACCAATTTGGACTATTTTATGTATGTCCATTACACAAAATCCAAATAAAAATCCATTTAAATTACAGGTTGTAATGCAACTAAATAGGAAAAATGCCATCGGCCCTATGCAGTGGTGTAGGGGTGTGTCACGGCTTCCTCCGAAGCTGCCTCCTCTCCTTGTTCGGGCAGGCTTCGGCGTTCGTCGTCACCGGCCTTCTAACCACTGCCGCTCCTCATCTCATCATTCCATTTGTTTTGTCTTGTTTATTACACACACCTGGTTCATATCCCCTCATCAGTACCTGTATAAGTGTTCCCTCTGCCCCCTTGTCTTTGTGTGTGATTGTTTATTGTAGAGGAGATTATAGCTCGGTGGAGCTAATTTCTATTGTGTATCTCTGGGTTGTTTCACCTGCCTTATTTTCCCCAGTGCACTGTTTGTCCGCACTGGTGTGTATTACGCATTGCTGCGTACCTCTGTTTATTGATTAAACCATTTATTCCGTGATTTACTCTGCTGCGTCTGACTCTGTCCAACATCACCCGCTACAGAATCACACACCCGTCTTCATGGAGTCAGCAGGAGCCGGGAATATGGCTGGAGTCGTGGCGCGGGTCCGGGAGCGTTCAAATATTCTAGTCAGCTTGGCCGAAGCGATGGATCAGGTTCTCCAGGTCGTCCAATGCCTGGAGGGGAGAGGACCCAACCCTTCAGGACCAGCTGAGCTACCGGATCCAGCCACCCACACCCCAGCACCCAGAGGGATTCATCTTTCCAAGGCAGGCAGGGCACTCTCGCATCACCCCAGGTATCGAACACCCACACTTGTTCAGAGCCCTCTGCTGCACACTGTACCCTACCCATCCACTTCCCTGATTACACGGTAGTTCCCCAGTGTAAGGCGCTGGTCGATTCAGGCGCAGCTGGGAACTTTATGGACAGGTCGTTAGCACATAGTCTAGGTATTACATTGGTTTCCCTATCCATTCCACTAACCATCCAAGCACTTGACAGTCGACCATTAGGGTCAGGGTTCGTTAGGGAGGTTACAGCACCAGTCACGATGGTTACACAAGAGACACATAGAGAGCAAGTCATCTTTTTTAAAATTATTGAATCTCCTGATTTCCATGTTGTGTTGGGTCTTTCCTGGTTAGCACTACACAACCCCACCTTTTCATGGCCACAGAGGGTTCTCACAGGGTGGTCGCAAGAGTGTCAGGGGAGTTGTCTGGCTGTTTACGTTGGTGCAACCACGGTGGAAAGTCCAGACACTACCTCCACCATGCGCATTCCCCCCGAATACCTCGATTTGGCGCACACGTTTTCCAAAACACAGGCGACCAAATTACCACCTCATCGGGCGGGGAATTGCGCGATAAACCTCTGGGTAGACGCTGTGGCTCCCAGGAGTCAACAATTATAGTTTCTGAGTTGGAAGTTGAGAGAGTTATATTTGGGTGTTTCAGTGAAACGTAAGTTCTCTCGCTTTCCCAGATGTTTAGTTCATTTCATTCCGATCTCCTTTGCATTATCGTAGCCATTTTCTGTAGCCTGTCAACTATGCCTCTGTCTATCCCTGTTCTTTCCTCTCCGCACAGGCTATACAAACGCCTCACACCGCGTGGCTGCTGCCTCTCTAACCTGGTGGTCCCTGCACGCACGACCCACGTGGAGTTCCAGGTCTCCGGCAGCCTCTGGAACTGCCGTTCTGCGGCCAACAAGGCAGAGTCATCTCAGCCTATGCTACCCTTCAGTCCCTCGACTTCTTGGCGCTGACGGAAACATGGATTACCACTGAAAACACTGCAACTCCTACTGCTCTCTCCTTGTCTGACCATGTGTTCTCGCATACCCCGAGAGCATCTGGTCAGCGGGGTGGTGGCACAGGAATCCTCATCTCTCCCAAGTGGACATTCTTTCTTTTTCCCCTGACCCATCTGTCTATCTCCTCATTTGAATTCCATGCTGTCACAGTCACTAGCCCATTCAAGCTTAACATCCTTGTCATTTATCGCCCTCCCGGTTCCCTTGGAGAGTTCATCAATGAGCTTGACGCCTTGATGAGTTCCTTTCCTGAGGATGGCTCACCCCTCACAGTTCTGGGTGACTTCAACCTCCCTACGTCAACCTTTGACTCATTTCTCTCTGCCTCCTTCTTTCCACTCCTCTCCTCTTTTGACCTCACCCTCTCACTGTCCCCCCCTACTCACAAGGCAGGCAATATGCTTGACCTCATCTTTACTAGATGCTGTTCTTCTACTAATCTCACTGCAACTCCCCTCCATGTCTCCGACCACTACTTTGTATCCTTTTCTCTCTCGCTCTCCTCCAAGACTACTCTCTCTCCCGCTACTCTCTCCTCTTCCATCCTATCATCTCTTCCCTCTGCTAAATCCTTCTCCCTCCAATCTCCTGATTCTGCCTCCTCAACTGACTCCCTGTGTCCCCTATCCTCCCGGCCGGCTCGGTCCTCCCCTCCTGCTCCGTGGCTTGACGACTCATTGCGAGCTCACAGAACAGGGCTCCGGGCAGCCGAGCGGAAATGGAGGAAAACTAGACTCCCTGCGGACCTGGCATCTTTTCACTCCCTCCTCTCTAAATTTTCTTCATCTGTTTCTGCTGCTAAAGCCACTTTCTACCACTCTAAATTCCAAGCATCTGCCTCTAACCCTAGGAAGCTCTTTGCCACTGTCACGCCCTGACTCAGGGGACTCTTATATGTTGAGTCAGGGTGTGTGTATTCTTTGTTTGTATATATTCTATGTTGTATATCTAGCATGTGTGGATCTATGTTGGCCGGTGTGGTTCCCAATCAGAGGCAGCTGTCGCTCGTTGTCTCTGATTGGGGACCATACTTAAGCAGCCTATCGGCACAGTCTAGTTGTGGGATCATGTTCCGGTTAAGGTATGTTGTGTATGCTACCTTGGACTTCACGTTTCGTTTCCTTTGCTGTTTTGTTGTTTGTTTAACAGTTAAAATAAACATGTACGCATATCACGCTGCGCCTTGGTTTGACCCGTCATTAAACGAACGTGACAGAAGATCCCACCAAACGAGAACCAAGCAGCGTGTCCAGGCGGAGCGGATGGCCATGTCACAGGTGGCAAATTTGTGGTCATGGGAGGAGATATTCGCGGGGAAAGGACCATGGGCTAAGGTAGATGCCCAGGCAGGAGAGGAGCAACGGCAACACGGAGGAGGCCGGTCGAGGAGGAAGCCCGAGAAGCAGCCCCAAGAACATTTTTGGGGGGGCACACGGGGTGGTTAGCGGAGCCTAGGGTTAGTACTCACGCGAGGAAGCGAGGAAGCGTATGACTGGGCCAGCTCCGTGTTATGCGGAGCTACGTACTGTGTCGCCAGTGCGCCGGCACAGTCCTGTACGTCCTGTGCTTGCACCACGCATGTGCCGTGCGAAGATGGGCATCCAGCCAGGACGGGGTGTGCCGGCTCAACACTCCTGGTCTCCAGTACGCCTCCCGACTAGAATCACCACTCTCGACGGGTCTGACCTAGAGTATGTGGACAACTACAAATACCTAGGTGTCTGGTTAGACTGTAAACTCAACTTCCAGACTCACATAAAGAATCTCCAATCCAAAGTTAAATCTAGAATCGGCTTCCTATTTCGCAACAAAGCCTCCTTCACTCATGCTGCCAAACATGCCCTCGTAAAACTGACAATCCTACCGATCCTTGACTTCGGCGATGTCATTTACAAAATAGCCTCCAACACTCTACTCAGCAAATTGGATGTAGTCTATCACAGTGCCATCCGTTTTGTCTCCAAAGCCCCATACACTACCCACCACTGTGACCTGTACGCTCTTGTTGGCTGGTCCTCACTACATGTTCGTCGTCAAACCCACTGGCTCCAGGCCATCTATAAATCACTGCTAGGCAAATCCCCGCCTTATCTTAGCTCATTGGTCACCATAGCAGCACCCACCCGTAGTCTGCGCTCCAGCAGGTATATCTCACTGGTCATTCCCAAAGCCAACACCTCCTTTGGCCGCCATTCCTTCCAGTTCTCTGCTGCCAATGACTGGAACGAATTGCAAAAATCTCTGAAGCTGGAGACTCTTATCTCCCTCAATAACTTTAAGCATCAGTTGACAGAGCACCTTACCGATCATTGCACCTGTACACAGCCCATCTGAAATTAGCCCACCCAACTACCTCATCCCTATATTGTTATTTATTTTGCTCTTTTGCACCCCAGTATCTCTATTTGCACATCATCTCTTGCACATCTAGCATTCCAGTGTTAATACTATTGTAATTATTCTGCACTATAGCCTATTTATTGCCTTACCTCCATAACTTGCTACATTTGCACACACTGTATATATATTTTCTGTTGTATTTTTGACTTTATGTTTTTTTACCCCATATGTTGTTTTTATTGCACTGCTTTGCTTTATCTTGGCCAGGTCGCAGTTGTAAATGAGAACCTGTTCTCAACTGGTTTACCTGGTTAAATAAAGGTGAAATAAAATTTAAAAAATAAAAAAATATCCTGCGCCAGTTCTACGAACGGTATTTGTAAGTCGCTCTGGATAAGAGCGTCTGCTAAATGACGTAAATGTAAAAATGTAAATGTAAATGAGTCATGTATATCCCCTGTCGCAGGCTGAAACGGAGGCGATGGAGACATATGTCTCCGAGTCCCTGCGCCAGGGGTTTATACGTCCCTCCACTTCACCCGTCTCGTCAAGTTTCTTTTTTGTGAAGAAGAAAGACGGAGGTCTGCACCCTTGCATTGATTACCGAGCACTGAACAAGGGGACTATTCGTTATAGTTATCCTCTACCCCTCATTACATCTGTGATCGAGTCAATGCATGGGGCTCGCTTCTTCACAAAATTAGATCTTCGGAGTGCATACAACCTGGTGCATGTCCGAGAGGGGGACGAGTGGAAGACAGCATTTAGCACAACCACGGGGCATTATGAATACCTGGTGATGCCTTACGGTTTGATGAATGCTGTCACGATCGTCAGGGAGAGACCAAGGCGCAGCGTGATGAACGAACATACTTTAATTAGTTAAAGTATAAACACAATACAAAACAAGAAACGACTCGTGAAGTCCACGGTATCAATGACCGAACACGGAACAAAAACCCACAAACACAAAGGGAAAACAGACAGTTTAAATATGGCTCCCAATCAGAGACAACCAGCCAACAGCTGACACTCGTTGCCTCTGATTGGGAGTCACTCAGGCAAACATAGAATACAACAAACTAGAATGAACACCACAGAATGAACACACCCTGGCTCAACATATAGAGTCCCAGAGCCAGGGTGTGACAGTACCCCCCCCTAAAGGCGCGGACTGCGACCGCGCCTCAACTAAAACAAAACAGGGGAGGGCTGGGCGGTCATACCTCCTCGCAGGCGGTTCTGGCTCCGGCCTTGACCACCACCCTCCAATCAACCCCCCATAGCGCCCCTGGTCCAGTCTGGCCCCGCTGGCTGGAGCTGAACTTGACTTAGCAGGAGCGGTTAGCTTCAGCTCCATAGTGGAGCAGTTGACCGGTACCTTCCCAGGCACCGGTGGCCCAGGCACGGGTTGTGCTGGACTGACCATGCGCATCCCTTGCTTGGTGCGTGGAGGAGGAACGGGCCTTACCAGGCTGACGACGCGCACCCCTGGCTTGGTGCGTGGAGGAGGAACGGGCCTTACCAGGCTGACGACTCGCACCCCTGGCTTAGTGCGTGGAGGAGGGACGGGCCTTACCAGGCTGACGACTCGCACCCCTGGCTTGGTGCGAGTGGCAGGAACAGGCCGGGCCGGGCTGGCGACGCGCACCGTAGACTTGGTGCGAGTGGCAGGAACAGGCCGGGCCGGGCTGGCGACGCGCACCGTATACTTGGTGCGAGTGGCAGGAACAGGCCGGGCCGGGCTGGCGACGCGCACCGTATACTTGGTGCGAGTGGCAGGAACAGGCCGGGCCGGGCTGGCGACGCGCACCGTATACTTGGTGCGAGTGGCAGGAACAGGCCGGGCCGGGCTGGCGACGCGCACCGTAGACTTGGTGCGTGGAGCAGGGACAGGCCGGACTGGGCTGGCAACGCACACCGTAGGCTTGGTGCGTGGAGCAGGGACAGGCCGGACCGGGCTGGCGACGCACACCGTAGGCTTGGTGCGTGGAGCAGGGACAGGCCGGGCTGGGCTGTCGACGCACACCGTAGGCTTGGTGCGTGGAGCAGGGACCGGCCGGACCGGGCTGGCGACGCCCACCGTAGGCTTAGTGCATGGAGCAGGGACTGGCCGGACTGGGCTGGCGACGCACACCGTAGGCTTGGTGCGTGGAGCAGGGACAGGCTGAACCGGGCTGTGGAGACGGATAGGAGCCCTGGAGTGAAGAGCGGCCACAACCCGTCCTGGCTGAATGCCTACCCTCACACACTCTGTGTGAGGCATCCGCACAGGACGTACAGGGCGGTGTATCCGTAACCTGGTGGCCTCCATAATCCGCCCCTTTTTTGCCTCCGTCAGCCCCGTCGTCCATGCCGTGTGCCCCCCCCTAAAAATTTTCTGGGGTTGCCTCTCGACCGCCCGACGACGACCCTGATCACGCCGTTGCTCCTCTCTACGGCGCGCCTCCACCGTCTCTTCTCCCGGCGCTTCCTCCCATGTCCAGCCCAAGAGCTGCCCCTGGACACGCTGCTTGGTCGTTGCATGGTGGGTTTTTCTGTCACGATCGTCAGGGAGAGACCAAGGCGCAGCGTGATGAACGAACATACTTTAATTAGTTAAAGTGTAAACACAATACAAAACAAGAAACGACTCGTGAAGTCCACGGTATCAATGACCGAACACGGAACAAAAACCCACAAACACAAAGGGAAAACAGACAGTTTAAATATGGCTCCCAATCAGAGACAACCAGCCAACAGCTGACACTCGTTGCCTCTGATTGGGAGTCACTCAGGAAAACATAGAATACAACAAACTAGAATGAACACCACAGAATGAACACACCCTGGCTCAACATATAGAGTCCCAGAGCCAGGGTGTGACAAATGCTCCATCCGTCTTCCAGTCCTTTGTGAACGAGGTGTTTTGGGACATGCTTAGTCGCAGTGTAGTGGTCCACATCGATGACATTCTGGTGTATTCTGCTACGCGCGCTGAGCATCTGTCCCTGGTTCGCAAAGTGCTGGGCCGACTGTTGGAACATGACCTTTGTGCCAAGGCAGAAAAGTGTCTGTTTTTCCAACAGTCCGTCTCCTTCCTTGGATACCACATCACCACCTCAGGTGTGGAGATGGAGGGAGACTGCATTTTAGCCGTGCGTAATTGGCCGACTCCAACCACGGTAAAGGAGGTGCAGCGCTTTATTGGCTTTGCCAATTACTATTGGAGGTTTATCCGGGGCTTTGGCAAGGTCGCAGCTCCCACCACCACTCTGTTGAAGGGTGGGCCGTCCCAGCTCCACTGGTCTGCTCAGACTGACAGGGCCTTCAGTAACCTGAGGGTTCTGTTCACCTCAGCCCCGGTACTGGCCCATCCCAATCCATCACTACCGTTCGTAGTGGAGGTGGATGCGTCCGAGGTAGGGATAGGCGCTGTCCTATCTCAAAGCTCGGGCACACCACCCAAGCGCCGCCCCTGTGCCTTCTTTTCCAAGAAGCTCAGCCCGGAGGAGCAGAACTACGACGTTGGTGATCGGGAGCTGTTGGCTGTTGTTAGAGCCCTGACCATTTGGAGGCACTGGCTCGAGGTGGCGGTTACCTATAGGTTACTACTCTCTCCAGATTACCATATTAACCCCTCGTTCCATGTGTCTCTCCTCAGGCCGGTGGTGGCTGTTCCGCTCCAGGAGTCTGAGGTGCGTGGGTCCATCCACCCCCTCTGGACATTGAGGGGGCCCCGGCATACTCCGTCCGTTCCATCCTGGATTTGAGGCGTCGGATGGGGGCCTTCAGTACCTCGTGGAGTGGGAGGTGTACGGTCCGGAGGAGCGGTGCTGGGTCCCGGTGAGGGATATCCTCAATCCCTCCCTGTTGCGGGATTTCCTCCGTCGCCATCCGGCTCGCCCTGCTCCGCGTCCTCCTTGCTGTCCCCAAGGCTGCTGGAGCTGCGCGTCAAGGGGGGGGGGGGGGCACTGTCATGACTTCCTCCGAAGTTGCCTCATCTCCTTGTCCGGGCAGGCTTCGGCATTCGTCGTCACCGGCCTTCTAGCCACTGCCACTCCTCATCATTCCATTTGTTTTGTCTTGTTTATTACACACACCTGGTTCATATCCCCTCATCAGTACCTGTATAAGTGTTCCCTCTGCCCCCTTGTCTTTGTGTGTGATTGTTTATTGTAGAGGAGATTATAGCTCGATTGAGCGCGATTATATTGCACCTGTGTGCCTTATTTTCCCCAGTGCGGCATTTGTCTGTGTATTACGCGTTGCTGCGTACCTCTGTTTATTGATTAAACCATTTATTCCGTGATTTCCTCTCCTGCTTCTGACTCCGTCCAACATCACCCCCTACAGGGTGCCTGGAGAAGTTGGTATACTACGGCACAGTGAAAGAAAGGTGTGAAAAATCCTATGTTTTCCTATGTTTGTCTCAGATTTTCACTCTCAAAATCACACTTTTTAAATAGAAAAAATACAAACATTTGATGGTCTAAGTCCACAACAATGCTTAAACCACATCAATCTGATTGGGTGGGCCTGTCAGGGCCTGGCTCCCCAGTGGGTGGGCCTCTGCCTACCCAGGCCCATCCATGTCTACGCCCCTGATACAAACATCATATGATGACCAAAGACAGAACAAAACTGATCAGAGACACTGGACAGAACACTAGACCAAAGACAGAACAAAACTGATCAGAGACACTGGACAGAACACTAGACCAAAGACAGAACAAAACTGATCAGAGACACTGGACAGAAAACAAATGACAGACACGTAGAGCTGAACAATTAAGGTAACTTTCCCAAGATTCTCAGGTTTTCCATAAATCCCAGTTAGAAGATTCACGAAATCAGGATAATAAGCAGGGAATCCGGAATCCTCCAACCAGTATTTATGGAAAACCTGGGAATTTTGGGAAAGTTACCGAAATGTTCCCACCCTACAGATGGATATAGACAGCATCCTGAACATGCCGTATTAGACACACATAAACCCAGACTAAAGACAATCCTAGACATTAAACATTAGACACATAAACCCAGACTAAAGCCTAGCAACAGCAGAACGAGAACACCAAGCCTGACTTTCCCAGAGTTTTATAACTCAGAGTTAAAAGTTATTCTTCCCCCCCTTCATTATCAGCAGGGAGGTGAACTTCATGAGGTGAAGTGATAGTAATTAGGTTATGCTTGACAGATCGTTGGAAAAAAGATGAGTCATTTAAAAAGTGTGGGGTCAACGCAGTAATGACTCAGGATTGGGTTAATATGGTAATTAGGAGTGGGGGACAAAGAAGCAATGTCTTTCCTCAGATAAGGAATGTGGGAAGACCAACCTTTACAAGTGAATAACTGTGAATAAAAGTTAATAAAACAAAGTAGATTTTCTTCTGACTGCAGTTGGGTTTTCTTATGCCTGGCAAGCCTTTTGCAATGAGAACATGACTTACCCCTCTGACACATTCTGATATTTTCTTTCCAAATGAAGAGGGGGGTTGGGGCTTCTTTCCTGTTTGAGTTCATTTAGGGAGAGCCTGACATATTTTAGCTTTCACTTCATGGACCTCTAATGTGTACTGTTAGAACATTTTCAGGATCCATCCAGCCATAGAATATGTACGAGTTCGGCCCCTGGGTAAAATACTTTCTAAGGATTCCTATCATTCCCAAACGTAGCAAACCCACCCCTGACATTCCCAAACCCACCCCTGACATTCCCAAACCCACCCCTGACATTCCCAAACCCACCCCTGACATTCCCAAACCCACCCCTGACATTCCCAAACCCACCGCTGACAAATCAGTTAGTGGGAGCTTCTCTTCCAGCTGTACATGGCCAAGGGAGAAGGCTGCTGCTACCTTCTGTCTGTACCAAAGCCTGATTGGCCGCGAGGTTATGGTAGAGGTTGGCAGTACCCTGTACACCTGGCCTGTACACCTGTTCACCTTGGTCAAGGTGGCTCTACTCACCGGCTTGTCAGTGAAGGGAATTGACTCAGAGGGTACCATGTCGTAATATGGAGGCTGGAGAGGATGTTTCTGCATTTCACTGTCCTTGTCCAGGGTAATCACCTATACAGGAAACACCACAGCTCAGAGGTCAGAGTGGAGTGATGTGAAAATGGAGACACCATAGAAATATTATCAGTAGAAAATACCTAGTCACTCAGACCACAGTGATGTGACTCATTCCTATTGGTATACAGAATATGATAACTTCCACAGGATGGATGGAGGGTTATGAATTACCACAGGATGGATGGAGGGTTATGAATTACCACAGGATGGATGGAGGGTTATGAATTACCACAGGATGGGGGGGTTATGAGATATGAGGTCCTGGTGTATGTATTGTACAGTACTTGTTGAATGATCTCTGTTTATTGAGCTGCTCTTCTTGCCCAGGTCTCCCTCAATGGGACTTCCTGCATGTTTAAGTCCTTCAACCAGCTGCCGTATGTGTTTTCTATTAAGTATACAGTACTCTGTTGAGGATCACCTTGTGAGGAGAACAGTGTTGAGATCAGAACAGCACTGACTGATGGCAATGCTGAGCCAGTTTGCTACAGCAGGAAAAAATTATCATGCAGCAACAGGAAATGTGAATTATAATGGACATTTTTGTAGGGGTTGATACATTTTTCACAAGGGTAAAATCAAGTCTGAAATGTGTAGATTGAAATTAAACTTCAGAAGCCTTTTTTAACCTCAAATACACTACAAGCGTTACATTTCTTGCAACAGGGTGATCAAATTAAGATCCTACATCTGTATGCAGATACTGTACGCTGGATAAAGGCTCATCAACTATCTTGTCAGATAAGTTTTGCTTGTACAGCTGTTTTGTCCTGTGTGACCGTCAGTATTCACAAGTCATCACCGTTAAAACCGATCTACTACCAGAGAGTCAGATGCTTGTTGCTTGTACAGCTTTGGGTTTTCCTGTCTGATTGTCAGTCATGTTTAAGCAGGTTGCGTCAAGCATAGACATGTTTATCTACAGATGTAACTAGTCTTACTGTGAACCATGCAGGCTATATAATAGTTGGTCATTTTCATTGCTTTAAGCGGTTCCCTTCTAGGTGTGACGCAAAAGCAACATAATCTTCTCCAGTATAATGAAAAAACAAAAGCAAGTCACTTGAACAATGACGGTAAAGAGAACATGGACAATCACATTCTGGAGTGTGGTGGTGTTGGTGATTGGTTTCTAAGCAACTGCACATTCTTTACCCACCTCAAAGTGGTAATGATTGTGTTTGTAAAAGTCCAAGATCCAAGATCTCCGAAGGCAGAAGTGGATTTAAAGGCAGTAACCTTCATCATAATGTTACGTTTCCCACCAAGAAAACCAAATAACGTCGCTCAAACAGAAGGGGGAACTAACAAAGAGTCACTGACCAACAACCGAAACTAAACAGGTGGGGTTTTAGGAGGGGTTCTGAAAGACACTCATGGGGGGGTCCACTCGAGGTTGACTAGCAACAACAACTGGGACCTAAAAGACGACCACCATGAGACCCACTAAATCTGCCCAAGAGGCAAACAACATTTTAGAAAACGATACCAATCTTAAAGACAGGAAGCAAACCACAAAGGTGGAGCAAAATTAAATCAGATAAAGGATTGTTTGTCTAGAAATCAAAATAGGGAGAGACACCTAAAGGACTTAACCCTCCACATCTATCAAGACAACTAAAGGAGTTGACCCTCCACATCTATCAAGACAACTAAAGGTGTTGACCCTCCACATCTATCAAGACAACTAAAGGAGTTGACCCTCCACATCTATCAAGACAACTAAAGGTGTTGACCCTCCACATCTATCAAGACAACTAAAGGAGTTGACCCTCCACATCTATCAAGACAACTAAAGGTGTTGACCCTCCACATCTATCAAGACAACTAAAGGTGTTAACCCTCCACATCCACCAAGACAACTGGAGGAGTTGACCCTCCACATCTACCAAGACAACTAAAGGAGTTGACCCTCCAAATCTACCAAGACAACTGGAGGAGTTAACCCTCCACATCTACCAAGACAACTAAAGGTGTTGACCCTCCACATCTATCAAGACAACTAAAGGAGTTGACCCTCCACATCTATCAAGACAACTAAAGGAGTTAACCCTCCACATCTATCAGGACAACTAAAGGTGTTAACCCTCCACATCTACCAAGACAACTAAAGGTGTTGACCCTCCACATCTACCAAGACAACTAAAGGTGTTGACCCTCCACATCTATCAAGACAACTAAAGGAGTTAACCCTCCACATCTACCAAGACAACTAAAGGAGTTAACCCTCCACATCTATGAAGACAACTAAAGGAGTTAACCCTCCACATCTATCAAGACAACTAAAGGAGTTAACCCTCCACATCTATCAAGACAACTAAAGGAGTTAACCCTCCACATCTATCAAGACAACTAAAGGTGTTAACCCTCCACATCTACCAAGACAACTAAAGGAGTTAACCCTCCACATCTATCAGGACAACTAAAGGTGTTGACCCTCCACATCTACCAAGACAACTGGAGGAGTTAACCCTCCACATCTATCAAGACAACTAAAGGCGTTAACCCTCCACATCTATCAAGACAACTAAAGGTGTTAACCCTCCACATCTCTCAAGACAACTAAAGGTGTTGACCCTCCACATCTATCAGACAACTAAAGGTGTTAACCCTCCACATCTATCAAGACACCTAAAGGAGTTAACCCTCCACATCTATCAGGACAACTAAAGGTGTTAACCCTCCACATCTACCAAGACAACTAAAGGCGTTAACCCTCCACATCTACCAAGACAACTAAAGGTGTTGACCCTCCACATCTATCAAGACAACTAAAGGAGTTGACCCTCCACATCTATAAATACAACTGGAGCACTGGGCCAGCCACTCTTAAATATCACCTGGGCCAGCACAGGTGAAACACCTTCCCACTAATGAGATGACAAACCGGCACAGGTGTAACACATACTGACTAACGAAGTGACACCACATCGGCGTGCCCTACGTTCTAACGAGCTATACATGCTAAAGTCCAACCTCAAAACATCAATGGAAAAACCAAAGCCTGTAACAATAACGTCATGCTACTGTCAACACAGTATCGTGTTGTGAAAGATGTTTGTGTGTGTGTGTGTGTGTGTGTGTGTGTGTGTGTGTGTGTGTGTGTGAGTGTGTGTGTGTGTGTGTGTGTGTGTGCGTGTGTGCATGCGTGCGTGCGTGCGTGCGTGCGTGTGCGCGCGCCGCTCAATACAGTACCTCAGTAAATGTCTCTGAAAACAATCGATATGGAGTCCTTTCATAGCTTCCTAACCCTCATGATTAAAGCCTAGATTCTACAGGCTAAATACATCTGCTTTGTATTGTGACTGGTGGAGCAAAAAAGGAAAATAAAATAAATGTCAAAAGTATCGTTGAGAGAGAATATAACAGCATCCCATCATATTTTGTTCCTGCGCTGGAGAGAACAGAATGAGTTTGTTGACGTGTGAGGCTGGTGTTTAGCTTGGAGAAGAGTTACAGCTAATGGTTTGATGTGACTGAATTGAAATGTTTTAATATGGGATGCTCTTTTAGCAAAGGCGCTGTTTGAAAATAGATTTTCAACAATAGTTCCTTGGCTATGTCATATTTCAGAGAAATATCTATTCAGGGTAAAGAAGAGGGCTTAAGCTTTTCTGAAGATATCTTGAGACACGAGAAAAGGGGGAAAGAGGCTGTGCCACTTCTTGGTATTATTGTGGCCAGGTTTATATAATGGTCTAATGTTACACCAGGTTTATAATGGGATGATTCGGACCGCAGAGTGAAGGAAAAGCAGCCAAGTCCTATCCAAGTCTGCTGTCCCCACTTGCTTCAAGATGTCACCATTGTTCCTGTACCGAAGAAGTGAGCAGTATGGGGCAATAGTCATTTAGTTCAGCTACCTTTGCTTTCTTGGGTACAGGAACAATGGTGACATCTTGAAGCAAGTGGGGACAGCAGACTGGGATAGGGAGAGATTAAATATCCCCGTAAACACTCCAGCCAGTTGGTCTGCGCATGCTCTGAGGACGCGGCTAGGGATGCCGTCTGGGCTGGTAGCCTTGCGAGGGTTAACACGTCTAAATGTCTTACTCAAATAAAATAAAATAAAATAAAATTATATTGGCCACATGCGCCGAATACAACAGGTGCAGACATTACAGTGAAATGCTTACTTACAGCCCTTAACCAAATATTAATTTTAACCAACAGTGCATTTATTTTTAATAAAAAAGTTAAATAAAACAACAACAAAAAAAGTGTTGAGAAAAAAAGAGCAGAAGTAAAATAAAATAACAGTAGGGAGGCTATATACAGGGGGGTACCGGAGCAGAGTCAATGTGCGTGGGCACCGGCTAGTTGAGGTAGTTGAAGTAATATGTACATGTGGGTAGAGTTAAAGTGACTATGCATAAATAATTAACAGAGTAGCAGCAAGGTAAAAAGATGGGGTGGGGGGGCAGTGCAAATAGTCCGGGTAGCCATGATTAGCTGTTCGGGAGTCGGTAGAAGCTGTTGAGAAGTCTTTTGGACCTAGACTTGGCACTCCGGTACTGCTTGCCGTGTGGTAGCAGAGAGAACAGTCTATGACTAGGGTGGCTGGAGTCTTTGACAATTTTGAGGGCCTTCCTCTGACACCGCCTGGTATAGAGGTCCTGGATGGCAGGAAGCTTGGCCCCAGTGATGTACTGGGCCGTACGCACTACCCTCTGTAGTGCCTTGCGGTCGGAGGCCAAGCAGTTGCCATACCAGGCGGTGATGCAACCAGTCAGGATGCTCTCGATGGTGCAGCTGTATAATTTTTTGAGGATCTGAGGACCCATGCCGAATCTTTTCAGTCTCCTGAGGGGGAATAGGCTTTGTCGTGCCCTCTTCACGACTGTCTTGGTGTGTTTGGACCATGATAGTTTGTTGGTGATGTGGACACCAAGGAACTTGAAGCTCTCAACCTGTTCCACTACAGCCCCGCCGATGAGAATAGGGGCGTGCTCGGTCCTCTTTTTTTCCCTGTAGTCCACAATCATCTCCTTTGTCTTGGTCACGTTGAGGGAGAGGTTGTTATCCTGGCACCACACGGCCAGGTCTCTGACCTCCTCCCTATAGGCTGTCTCATCGTTGTTGGTGATCAGGCCTACCACTGTTGTGTCGTCGGCAAACTTAATGATGGTGTTGGGGTCGTGCCTGGCCATGCAGTCATGGGTGAACAGGGAGTACAGGAGGGGACTGAGCACGCACCCCTGAGAGGCCCCCGTGTTGAGGATCAGTGTGGCAGATGTGTTGTTACCTACCCTTACCACCTGGGGGCGGCCCGTCAGGAAGTCCAGGATCCAGTTGCAGAGGGAGTTGTTTAGTCCCAGGATCCTTAGCTTAGTGATGAGCTTTGAGGGCACTATGGTGTTGAACGCTGAGCTGTAGTCAATGAATAGTATTCTCACCTAGGTGTTCCTCTTGTCCAGGTGGGAAAGGGCAGTGTGGAGTGCAATAGAGATTGCATCATCTGTGGATCTGTTGGGGCGGTATGCAAATTGGAGTGGGTCTAGGGTTTCTGGGATAATGGTGTTGATGTGAGCCATGACCAGCCTTTCAAAGCACTTCATGGCTACAGACGTCATTGCTACGGGTCGGTAGTCATTTAGGCAGGTTATCTTAGTATCCTTGGGCACGGGGACAATGGTGGTCTGCTTGAAACATGTTGGTATTACAGACTCAGTCAGGGACATGTTGAAAATGTCAGTGAAGACACTTGCCAGTTGGTCAGCACATGCTCGGTGTACACGTCCTGGTAATCCGTCTGGCCCTGCGGCCTTGTGAATGTTGACCTGCTTAAAAGTCTTACTCACATCGGCTACGGAGCGTGATCACATAGTCATCCTGAACATCTGGTGCTCTCATGCATGCTTCAGTGTTGCTTGCCTCGAAGCGAGCATAGAAGTGGTTTGGCTCGTCTGGTAGGCTTGTGTCACTGGGAAGCTCGCGGCTGTGCGTCCCTTTGTAGTCTGTAATAGTTTTCAAGCCCTGCCACATCCGACGAGCGTCAGAGCCAGTGTAGTACGATTCAATCTTAGTCCTGTATTGATGCTTTGCCTGTTTGATGGTTCGTCGGAGGGCATAGCAGGATTTCTTACATGCGTCCGGGTTAGAGTCCCACTCCTTGAAAGCGGCAGCTCTACCCTTTAACTCAGTGCAGATGTTTCCTGTAATCCATGGCTTCTGGTTCGGGTATGTACGTACGGTCACTGTGGGGGCGACATCATCGATGCACTTATTGATGAAGCCAGTGACTGATGTGGTGTACTCTTCAATGCTATCTGAAGAATCCCGGAACATGTTCCAGTCTGTGCTAGCAAAAAAGTCCTGTAGCTTAGCATCTGCGTCATCTGACCACTTTTTTATTAACCGAGTCACTGGTGCTTCCTGCTTTAGTTTTTGCTTATAAGCAGGAATCAGGAGGATAGAGTTATGGTCAGATTTGCCAAATGGAGGGCAAGGGAGAGCTTTGTATGCGTCTCTGTGTGTGGAGTAAAGGTGGTCTAGAGTTTTTTCCCCTCTGGTTGCACATTTAACATGCTGGTAGAAATTAGGTAGAACGGATTTAAGTTTCCCTGCATTAAAGTCTCCGGCCACTAGGAGCGCTGCCTCTGGATGAGCATTTTCCTGTTGACTTATGGCCTTATACAGCTCATTCAGTGCAATCTTAATGCCAGCATTGGTTTGTGGTGGTAAATAGACAGCTATGAAATATAGATGAAAACTCTCTTGGTAAATAGTGTGGTCTACAGCTTATCATAAGATACTCTACCTCAGGCGAGCAAAACCTCGAGACTTCCTTAGTATTTGATTTTGTGCACCAGCTGTTGTTTACAAATATACACAGACCGCCACCCCTTGTCTTACCAGAGTCAGCCATTCTATCCTGCCGATGTAGCGTATAGCCCGCTAGCTGGATGTTATCCATGTCGTCGTTCAGCCACGACTCGGTGAAACATAAGATATTACAGTTTTTTATGTCCCGTTGGTAGGATAACCTTAATCTTAGGTCATCCAATTTATTTTCCAATGATTGAAGATTGGCTAATAGGATTGATGGGAGCGGCAGTTTACTCGCTCGCTGTCGGATCCTTACAAGGCACCCCGACCTAGATCCACGATATCTCGATATCTCCATCTCTTCCTCATGCGAATGACCGAGATTTGGGCCTTGTCGGGTGTCTGTAGGATATCCTTCGCGGCCGCCTCGTTGAAGAAAAATTATTAGTCCAATACGAGGTGAGTAATCGCTGTCCTGATATCCAGAAGCTCTTTTTGGTTATAAGAGACGATGGCAGAAACATTATGTACAAAATAAATTACAAATAACGCGGAAAAACACACATAATAGTATAAATGGTTAGAGGGCTGTAAAACGGCAGCCATCTTCTCCGGCGCCATTCTCACATCTGCCACGGAGAACGAGAGCCCACAGTCCTCAGGAGTGGGCCGCGTCGGTGGCACTGTGTTATCCTCAAAGCGAATGAAGAAAGTGTTTAGCTTGTCCAGGAGCAAGACGTCGGTTTTCCCTTTGTAATCCATGATTATCTGGAGTCCCTGCCACATACACTACCGTTCAAAAGTTTGGGGTCACTTAGAAATGTCCTTGTTTTCGAAAGAAAAGCAATTTGTTTGTCCATTAAAATAACATTAAATTTATCAGAAATACAGTGTAGACATTGTTAATGTTGTAAATGGCTATTGTAGCTGGAAACGGCAGATTTTTTATGAAATATCTACATAGGTGTACAGAGCCCCATTATCAGCAACTCCGGGATGCTGACCTTCTAGGCTGAGTTGCAAAGAAAAGGCCATATCTCAGACTGTCCATCTTAATCTTTTATTTGTATTGGACAGTCTGAGATATGGCTTTTTCTTTGCAACTCTGCCTAGAAGGTCAGCATCCCGGAGTCGCCTCTTCACTGTTGACGTTGAGACTGGTGTTTTGCGGGTACTATTTAATGAAGCTGCCAGTTGAGGACCTGTGAGGCATCTGTTTCTCAAACTAGACACTCTAATGTATTTGTCCTTTTGCTCAGTTGTGCACCGGGGCCTCCCACTCCTCTTTCTATTCTGGTTAGAGCCAGTTTGCGCTGTTCTGTGAAGGGAGTAGTACACAGCGTTGTACGAGATCTTCTGTTTCTTGGCAATTTCTCACATGGAAAAGCCTTCATTTCTCAGAACAAGAATAGACTGACGAGTTTCAGAAGAAAGTTCTTTGTTTCTGGCCATTTTGAGCCTGTAATCGAACCCACAATTGCTGATGCTCCAGATACTCAACTAGTCTCAAGAAGGCCAGTTTTATTGCTTCTTTAATCAGCACAACAGTTTTCAGCTGTGCTAACATAATTGCAAAATTGTTTTTAAATGATCAATTAGCCTTTTAAAATGATAAACTTGGATTAGCAAACACAACATGCCATTGGAACACAGGACTGATGGTTGCTGATAATTGGCCTCTGTACACCTATTTAGATATTCCATAAAAAATCAGCCGTTTCCAGCTAAAATAGCCATTTACAACATTAACAATGTCTACACTGTATTTCTGATCAATTTGATGTTATTTTAATGTACAAAGTGCTTTTCTTTTGAAAACAAGGACATTTCTAAGTGACCCCAAACTTTTGAACGGTAGTGTACGTCTCGTGTCTGAGCCGTTGAAGTGCGATTCCACTTTGTCAGGTACTGACATTTTGCCTGTTTGGTTGCCTTACGGAGGGATTAACTGCACTGTTTGTATTAAACCATATTCCCAGTCACCTTGCCATGGTTAAATGCAGTAGTTCGCACTTTCAGTTTTGTGCGAATATCCAAGATTTTTGGTTTGGGAAGATTTTAATAGTCACAGTGGCAACAACATCCCATTTCCTGATGAACTCAGTCACCATGTCAGTTTATACGTCTCAGAGGCAACCCAGAACTTATCCCAGTCCGTGTGATCAAAACAATCTTGAAGCATGGATTCCGATTGGTCAGACCAGCGTTGAATAGACCTTTGCACGGTTTCTTCCTGTTTTAGTTTCTGCAACAAGCGTTTTCCTCAAATTTGCTTTGTTAAAGTCCCAAGCCACAATAAATGCTGCTTCAGGATATGTGGTTTCCAGTTTGCACAAAGTCCAGTAGAGTTCCTTGAGGGCCGTCGTGGTATCAGCTTTGATACACGGCTGTGACTATAACCAGAGATAATTATCTTTGGAGGTAATACGGTCGGCCTTTGATTGTGAGGTATTCTAGGTTGGGTGAACAAAAGGACTTGAGTTCCTGTACGTTATCACAATCACACCATGAGTAGTTAATCATGAAACATACACCATCAACCCAAATATCACTCCAAATATCTCTTCTCCACCGGCGGCATCTTGGAGCAGCCTCTGGAATAAGTTAAATTGCCTTGGGGGGTACGAGCAAAGGATCCAATTCGGGAAAGTCGTATTTCTGAAGATAATAATTACCTCTGGCCCCCTCCCGTGCTACCGAATGGGTTCGGAACGTTTCTGTTGACTCTTTGCCCTGAACGAGTAAATGAAGAAACTTTGCAATGACAGGAATGTCTCTTTTTGTGACAACTTTGATTTGCTGTGGAGCAACCAGCACTTTTTAAAAGAGACAGGATTCACCCTAACCACAGGGGTTCCAGGATTCACCCTAACCGCAGGGGTTCCAGGATTCACCCTAACCACAGGGGTTCCAGGATTCACCCTAACCACAGGGGTTCCAGGATTCACCCTAACCACAGGGGTTCCAGGATTCACCCTAACCACAGGGGTTCCAGGATTCACCCTAACCACAGGGGTTCCAGGATTCACCCTAACCACAGGGGTTCCAGGATTCACCCTAACCACAGGGGTTCCAGGATTCACCTTAACCGCAGGGGTTCCAGGATTATTTCCTGCAACATCGCAAACGGTTTTAGAGACTGACAGACAGGTTCTGCTATGGTGAAACTGTCACGATCGTCTTCAAAAGGAGCAGACCAATATGCAGCGTGTTGAGCGAACATGATGACTTTATTAAATTAAAGCAACCACGAAAACAACAAATGACGATAGTGAAGTCCACGATTACAATGACCGTAAAGGAACAAAAAACCCACAACACCCAAAGGAAAACATACAGATAAATATGGCTCCCAATCAGAGATAACGAGCCGACAGCTGACACTCGTTACCTCCGATTGGGAGTCACATGACTACACAAGAATTAACCACAACCACACACACCCAAATGAACACACCCTATTCCCAACCTAACCAAAACAAACCCCAACAAAACGAATACACCCTGGCTCAAATACAAGTCCCGGAGCCAGAGTGTTACAGTACCCCCCCCTAAAGGCGCGGACTGCGACCGCGCCTCAACTAGGGCTAACCAAGGGAGGGCTGGGTGGGCATACCTCTTCGGCGGTGGTTCTGGCTCTGGTCGTGGTCCCCACCATAGTCACTACCCGCTTTCGTAGCCTCCTCCAACTGAACCCCACCGGCTTAAGGGGCAGCACCGGACTAAGAGGTAGCACCGGACTAAGGGGTAGCACCGGACTAAGGGGCAGCACCGAGCTAAGGGGCAGCACCGGACTAAGGAGCAGCACCGGACTGAATGGCGGATCCTGGCTGGCTGGCTCTGGCGGATCCTGGCTGGACGGCTCTGGCGGATCCCGGCTGGACGGCTCTGGCGGATCCCGGCTGGACGGCTCTGGCGGATCCCGGCTGGACGGCTCTGGCGGATCCCGGCTGGACGGCTCTGGCGGATCCCGGCTGGACGGCTCTGGCGGATCCCGGCTGGACGGCTCATGGCTGGCTGACGGATCTGGCTGCTCATGGCTGGCTGACGGATCTGGCTGCTCATGGCTGGCTGACGGATCTGGCTGCTCATGGCTGGCTGACGGATCTGGCTGCTCATGGCTGGCTGACGGATCTGGCTGCTCATGGCTGGCTGACGGATCTGGCTGCTCATGGCTGGCTGACGGATCTGGCTGCTCATGGCTGGCTGACGGATCTGGCTGTTCATGGCTGGCTGACGGCTCTGGCTGGTCCTGTCTGGCGGAAGGCTCTGGCTGATCCTGTCTGGCGGAAGGCTCTGGCTGATCCTGTCTGGCGGAAGGCTCTAGCGGCTCCGGACAGACGGGCAGTTCATGCAGCGCTTGGCAGACTGACAGTTCAGACGGCGTTGGGCAGACGGGCAGTTCAGGCGCCGTTGGGCAGACGGGCAGTTCAAGCGCCGTTGGGCAGACGGGCAGTTCAGGCGCCGTTGGGCAGACGGCAGACTCTGGCCGGCCGAGACGCACTATAGGCCTGGTGCGTGGTGCCGGAACTGGTGGTCCCGGGCTGAGGACACGCATCTCAGGCTAGTGCGGGGAGCAGCAACAGGACGCACAGGACTCTGGGGACACACAGGAGGCTTGGTGCGTGGTGTAGGCACTGGTGGTACTGGGCTGGAGCGGGGAGGTGGCGCCGGAAATACCGGACCGTGCAGGCTTACGGGCTCCCTTGAGCACTGAGCCTGCCCAACCTTACCTGGTTGTATGCTCCCCGTCGCCCGACCAGTACAGGAAGGAGAAATAACCCGCACCGGGCTATGTAGGCGAACCGGGGACACCATGCGTAAGGCTGGTGCCATGTAAGCCGGCCCGAGGAGACGCACTGGTGGCCTGATGCGTTGGGCCGGCTTCATGACATCCGGCTCAACGCTCAATCTAGCCCGGCCGATACGTGGAGTTGGAATGTACCGAACCGGGCTATGCCCGCGTACAGGAGACACCATGCGCTCTACTGCGTAACACGGTGTCTGCCCGTACTCTCGCTCTCCACGGTAAGTACAGGGAGTAGGCGCAGGTCTCCTACCTGACTTCGCCACACTCCCTTTAAGGCCCCCCCCAAGAAATTTTTGGCTAGTGCTCACGGGCTTCCAGCCTTGCCTCCGTGCTGCCTCCTCATATTGCCTCCTCTCGGCTTTAGCTGCCTCCAGCTCTTCACGAGGACGGCGATATTCTCCCGGTTGTGCCCAAGGACCCTTTCCATCCAGTATCTCCTCCCATGTCCATGAATCCTGTGTAGGTTGGTCCTGTTGCCGCTTGACACGCCGCTTGGTCCTAGAATGGTGGGTTTTTCTGTCACGATCGTCTTCAAAGGGAGCAGACCAATATGCAGCGTGTTGAGCGAACATGATGACTTTATTAAATTAAAGCAACCACGAAAACAACAAATGACGATAGTGAAGTCCACGATTACAATGACCGTAAAGGAACAAAAAACCCACAACACCCAAAGGAAAACATACAGATAAATATGGCTCCCAATCAGAGATAACGAGCCGACAGCTGACACTCGTTACCTCCGATTGGGAGTCACATGACTACACAAGAATTAACCACAACCACACACACCCAAATGAACACACCCTATTCCCAACCTAACCAAAACAAACCCCAACAAAACGAATACACCCTGGCTCAAATACAAGTCCCGGAGCCAGAGTGTTACAGAAACCCCTTCTGAAGAAATATAATCTAGATTGTTCAGCTCTTAGCAATTTTTGGCCAATCTCCAACCTTCCATCCTTAAGCAAAATTCTGGAGAAATTGGAGTTCAAACAGCTAAATATTTTTTTAAGTGCAAACTGTATTTAAAAAAAAATATTATCTGATTTTTGTGCCAACCAAAGCACAGAGACAGCCTTAGAAAAAGTGGTACATTGTCTTACAGCCAACACAAATGCCAAACAGCTCTCTGTCCTTGAACTCTTAGATTTAAGTACTGCATTCGACACTGTCGACCATGATGTCCTTCTGGACAGACTGGAGAGGTGGTTGGCCTCTGTTGACCATGATGTCCTTCTGGACAGACTGGAGAGGTGGGTTGGCCTCTGTTGACCATGATGTCCTTCTGGACAGACTGGAGAGGTGGTTGGCCTCTGTTGACCATGATGTCCTTCTGGACAGACTGGAGAGGTGGTTGGCCTCTGTTGACCATGATGTCCTTCTGGACAGACTGGAGAGGTGGGTTGGCCTCTGTTGACCATGATGTCCTTCTGGACAGACTGGAGAGGTGGGTTGGCCTCTGTTGACCATGATGTCCTTCTGGACAGACTGGAGAGGTGGTTGACCTCTCCGGTACAGTTCTAAATTGGTTTAGGACCTATTTAACCGGTCGAGAGTTTTTTGTCACCCTTGGTGAACATAACACAGAGAAAAAACATGTGGCGTTCCACAAGGTTCGATTTTGGGTCTGGTACTGTTCAGTTTATATATGTTACCCCTTGGCCGCGTTATCAGACAGCACAGCATTGATTTTCACTGCTATGCAGACGATACACAATTTTACATTTCTGTGTCACCAGAGGATTTTAGGTCCACTGATAAATTATTAGACTGTAGTGATTTAAATACTTGGATGGCTCACAACTTCCTCCAGCTAAATCAAGACAAGACCGAGGTACTTATTGTTGGAGCCAAAGCTCAGGGGGAGAATCTAGCGTCACATTTTAATTCAAGGCAATAAAGATAAAACACCAGGTAAAAAACCCAGGTGTTAATTTAGATCCTGAACTAAATTTAGAATCACACATTAGGAATGTGACCAAAATAGCTTTTTACCACCTGAGGAACATTGACAAGGTGAGTCCGTTTCTCTCTCAGGCTGATACAGAGAGACTCATCCATGCTTTTATTACAAGCAGGCTTGACTACTGTAATGCTCTTCTGTCTGGTCTACCCAAGAAAGCCATTGGTCAACTGCGAAACATCCAGAATGCTGCAGCACGGGTACTGACCAAGACCAGACGGAGAGCACACATTACACCGGTTTTAAGGTCTCTGCATTGGCTGCCTGTGAGTTTTAGAATTAATTTTAAGATTCTCCTATTGTTTTTTAAATGTCAGACATGCTTTTAAGTTATGTACCCAGTAGGTCCCTCAGGTCCTCTGGCACTGGCCTTTTAACTATCCCAAAGCCTAGGACCAAGAGGCATGGAGAGGCAGCCTTTAGTTATTATGCCCCCAGCCTCTGGAATAGCCTGCCAGAGAACCTGAGGGGGCCGAAACTGTGGACATATTTAAAAGGTATCTTAAAACACATATCTTTAGCTTTGCTTTCCCTCAGGGTGCTTTTTAGTTGTTCAGTGTGAGTCATTCTTTAGTTTTTTATCTTATGTTTGTTGTGTAGTAAATATTTAAATATTTCAGCTTTTATTTTCATTGTTTTTTATTTGTTTTTTTCCTGTAAAGCACATTGCGTTGTATGTCTGAAATGTGCTGTATAAATAAAGCTTGATTTGATTATTTGATTTGACATTAACCTGTTTATCCAGGTGACAGAAAAGGTTGTGTTGTTTGATGCAAGAAACCACAAAATAAAATTAATTATTATTCCCATACCATTATTACAGAGAATCAGACAAATTATGCTACCCTCTGATTATTGGCTACTTAGCTTATTCAAGCCTGTCTCAAAATACAACACTGCCCCTTTAAGACAGAAAGAAATCTCTTTACCAGACTTGTTTTTCAAAGATGTCTAGAAATGTACACGTTTTGTGCTCTTGTAGGAAGCAACCACTCCCCCATTGCTGACTATAAATTATAATAATAACTCACTAACTAGCAAAGGAAATGAACAAATGTGCACACGTGGCTACATGCAGCTCTCGCTTTGATCTCAAAACAAGCGCATATACTCAGGACCGCTCATGCTGTAAACACAGTCCAGTTCAAAGTAAATGGCACAGATCCATATATGGCAATGGTCTATTTGCATATAGGCCTACTGCAGCTCTGATTGGTTATGGCGCACCGGTCTGTGTAGAGTAGGGGCTGAGTCGTGCCTGTCAATGCAATAGAATCCTACTCTGATGCGCTCTGCCTACAACAGAATCTCTTGAATAGTTTGTGTTGTTCGGTATGTTGCATTGAAAGTGGCTAATGTGTTGATTCGATCACTGAAGGGGAAAACTAGAAAGTTGAGTGAAGTTCAATCTCGTGCTTCT